>NC_034015.1:16702470-16703673 GCF_000346465.2 Prunus persica
CTATGCGGTTGTGCATCCTTTTTTTTTATACATAAATAGTATAGCCGTGCGGCTGTACTTTAAAAAAAGAAAATTTAATCCCATGTACAAAAAATTTAGTTTCTTTACTTTTCTTTTTTGACCTACTTCTTTTATTTAATATATGTAATTGAGCAATATCTTAGCTTTTTTGAATTACTTTAATCACTACTTGTATTTTAATATATATATATATATATATATATATAACAAATTCAAGTAAAAGTCCCCAAAATAATTCATTTATATTTATTAAGTCTTTTGAGAACTCGTTTGGGTGTCTTAATTAAATTTCTCCATAGCCCAAGAGCCCTATCTCTTATTATTAGGCCATTGCTCGGGTATCTAGTGTCCCTTTTTGATTTTTGTTCTTTTCCAAAGCTATTACCCGCATAAATATTTTTGCACTTTCACGTTTAATAATGTTTTATACACGTATTTCTCATGTTTAGTGCACTTAATTTTAACAAAAATTTCAGTAATACGCAAAATTCACGTATTATACACATAATTCTAACATATTATTGAATAAAAATAATATATATGTAAAAAAAATCTCAGTTTTTCCATAATTGTTTATTAAAAATAGTATAGCCGCGCGGCTATACTCTTTTTCAAAAATTTTAATTAAAAATAGTACAGCCGCCGTGCTGTAACCGTTTGCCACGTGGCGCATAGGCCTTGGCCGGTGTAAAAAGAGTATAGCCGACCGGCGACACTGGATTCTTTTTGAATTTTGTTCTAGAAATAGTATAGCCGCACGGCTATACTTATTTTCCCCAAATTTTTTTAAGTAGGCTGTGACACGCGGCACCTATGCGCTGGGGCAGCCCTTTTTTTAATATATAAATAGTACAGCCGGTCGGCTGTACTTTTACAAAATAAAATTCAATTTGCCACGTGGCACATAGTCCTTGGCCGGTGTAAAAAGAGTATAGCCGCCCGGCTATACCGGATTGTTTTTTGAATTTTCTTCTAGAAATAGTATAGCCGCACGGCTATACTTATTTTCCCCTGTTTTTTTTAACTAGGCTGTGACACGCGGCACCTATGCGCTTGGGCATCCTTTTTTTTTTAATACATAAATCGTATAGCCGTGCGGCTGTACTTTAAAAAAAGAAAATTTAATCCCATTTACAAAAATTTAGTTTCTTTACTTTTCTTTTTTGACCTACTTTTTTTATT
>NC_034015.1:16703798-16704154 GCF_000346465.2 Prunus persica
TCTTTTGAGAACTCGTTTGGGTGTCTTAATTAAATTTTTCCGTAAGCCCAAGAGCCCTATCTCTTATTGTTAGGCCATTGCTCGGGTATCTAGTGTCCCTTTTTGATTTTTTTTCTTTTCCAAGCTATTACCCGCATAAATATTTTTGCACTTTCACGTTTAATAATGTTTGACACACGTATTTCTCATGTTTAGTGCACTTAATTTTAACAAAAATTTCAGTAATACGCAAATTCACGTATTATACACATAATTCTAACATATTATTGAATAAAAATAATATATATGTAAAAAAAATCTCAGTTTTTCCATAATTGTTTATTAAAAATAGTATAGCCGGGCGGCTATACTCTTTT
>NC_034015.1:16704254-16722929 GCF_000346465.2 Prunus persica
GCTACACTGGATTCTTTTTGAATTTTGTTCTAGAAATAGTATAGCCGCACGGCTATACTTATTTTCCCCAAATTTTTTTTAAGTAGGCTGTGACACGCGGCACCTATGCGCTGGGGCATCCCTTTTTTTAAGATATAAATAGTACAGCCGTTCGGCTGTACTGTTACAAAATAAAATTCAATTTGCCACGTGGCACATAGTCCTTGGCCGGTGTAAAAAGAGTATAGCCGCCCGGCTATACCGGATTCTTTTTTGAATTTTCTTCTAGAAATAGTATAGCCGCCCGGCGATACTTATTTTCCCCTGTTTTTTTTAATTAGGCTGTGACACGCGGCACCTATGCGCTGGGGCATCCTTTTTTTTAATACATAAATAGTATAGCCGCGCGGCTGTACGTTTAAAAAAGAAAATTTAATCCCATTTACAAAATATTTAGTTTCTTTACTTTTCTTTTTTGACCTACTTCTTTTATTTAATATATGTAATTGAGCAATATCTTAGCTTTTTTGAATTACTTTAATCACTACTTGTATTTTAATATATATATATATAACAATTTCAAGTAAAAGTCCCCAAAATAATTCATTTATATTTATTAACTCTTTTGAGAACTCGTTTGGGTGTCTTAATTAAATTTCTCCGTATCCCAAGAGCCCTATCTCTTATTATTAGGCCATTGCTCGGGTATCTAGTGTTCCTTTTTGATTTTTTTTCTTTTCCAAAGCTATTACCCGCATAAATATTTTTGCACTTTCACGTTTAATAATGTTTTATACACGTATTTCTCATGTTTAGTGCACTTAATTTTAACAAAACTTTCAGTAATACGCAAAATTCACGTATTATACACATAATTCTAACATATTATTGAATAAAAATAATATATATGTAAAAAAAATCTCAGTTTTTCCATAATTGTTTATTAAAAATAGTATAGCCGCGCGGCTATACTCTTTTTCAAAAATTTTAATTAAAAATAGTACAGCCGCCGTGCTGTAACCGTTTGCCACGTGGCGCATAGGCCTTGGCCGGTGTAAAAAGAGTATAGCCGACCGGCGACACTGGATTCTTTTTGAATTTTGTTCTAGAAATAGTATAGCCGCACGGCTATACTTATTTTCCCCAAATTTTTTTAAGTAGGCTGTGACACGCGGCACCTATGCGCTGGGGCAGCCCTTTTTTTAATATATAAATAGTACAGCCGGTCGGCTGTACTTTTACAAAATAAAATTCAATTTGCCACGTGGCACATAGTCCTTGGCCGGTGTAAAAAGAGTATAGCCGCCCGGCTATACCGGATTGTTTTTTGAATTTTCTTCTAGAAATAGTATAGCCGCACGGCTATACTTATTTTCCCCTGTTTTTTTTAACTAGGCTGTGACACGCGGCACCTATGCGCTTGGGCATCCTTTTTTTTTTAATACATAAATCGTATAGCCGTGCGGCTGTACTTTAAAAAAAGAAAATTTAATCCCATTTACAAAAAATTTAGTTTCTTTACTTTTCTTTTTTGACCTACTTTTTTTATTTAATATATGTAATTGAGCAATATCTTAGCTTTTTGGAATTACTTTAATCAGTACTTGTATTTTAATATATATATATAACAATTTCAAGTAAAAGTCCCCAAAATAATTCATTTATATTTATTAAGTCTTTTGAGAACTCGTTTGGGTGTCTTAATTAAATTTCTCCGTAGCCCAAGAGCCCTATCTCTTATTATTAGGCCATTGCTCGGGTATCTAGTGTCCCTTTTTGATTTTTTTTCTTTTCCAAAGCTATTACCCGCATAAATATTTTTGCACTTTCACGTTTAATAATGTTTTATACACGTATTTCTCATGTTTAGTGCACTTAATTTTAACAAAACTTTCAGTAATACGCAAAATTCACGTATTATGCACATAATTCTAACATATTATTGAATAAAAATAATATATATGTAAAAAAAATCTCAGTTTTTCCATAATTGTTTATTAAAAATAGTATAGCCGGGCGGCTATACGCTTTTTCAAAAATTTTAATTAAAAATAGTACAGCCGCCCTGCTGTAACCATTTGCCACGTGGCGCATAGGCCTTGGCCGGTGTGAAAAGCGTATAGCCGCCCGGCTACACTGGATTCTTTTTGAATTTTGTTCTAGAAATAGTATAGCCGCACGGCTATACTTATTTTCCCCAAATTTTTTTTAAGTAGGCTGTGACACGCGGCACCTATGGGCTGGGGCATCCCTTTTTTTAATATATAAATAGTACAGCCGTGCGGCTGTACTTTTACAAAATAAAATTCAATTTTCCACGTGGCACATAGTCCTTGGGCGGTGTAAAAAGAGTATAGCCGCCCTGCTATACCGGATTCTTTTTTGAATTTTCTTCTAGAAATAGTATAGCCGCACGGCTATACTTATTTTCCCCTATTTTTTTTAATGAGGCTGTGACACGCGGCACCTATGCGCTGGGGCATCCTTTTTTTTTAATACATAAATAGTATAGCCGTGCGGCGGTACTTTTAAAAAAGAAAATTTAATCCCATTTACAAAAAATTTAGTTTCTTTACTTTTCTTTTTTGACCTACTTCTTTTATTTAATATATGTAATTGAGCAATATCTTAGCTTTTTTGAATTACTTTAATCACTACTTGTATTTTAATATATATATATATATATATATATATAACAAATTCAAGTAAAAGTCCCCAAAATAATTCATTTATATTTATTAAGTCTTTTGAAAACTCGTTTGGGTGTCTTAATTAAATTTCTCCATAGCCCAAGAGCCCTATCTCTTATTATTAGGCCATTGCTCGGGTATCTAGTGTCCCTTTTTGATTTTTTTTCTTTTCCAAAGCTATTACCCGCATAAATATTTTTGCACTTTCACGTTTAATAATGTTTTATACACGTATTTCTCATGTTTAGTGCACTTAATTTTAACAAAAATTTCAGTAATACGCAAAATTCACGTATTATACACATAATTCTAACATATTATTGAATAAAAATAATATATATGTAAAAAAAATCTCAGTTTTTCCATAATTGTTTATTAAAAATAGTATAGCCGCGCGGCTATACTCTTTTTCAAAAAATTTAATTAAAAATAGTACCGCGGCCGTGCTGTAACCGTTTGCCACGTGGCGCATAGGCCTTGGCCGGTGTAAAAAGAGTATAGCCGCCCGGCTAAACTGGATTCTTTTTGAATTTTGTTCTAGAAATAGTATAGCCGCACGGCTATACTTATTTTCCCCAAATTTTTTTTAAGTAGGCTGTGACACGCGGCACCTATGCGCTGGGGCATCCCTTTTTTTAATATATAAATAGTACAGCCGTGCGGCTGTACTTTTACAAAATAAAATTCAATTTGCCACGTGGCACATAGTCCTTGGCCGGTGTAAAAAGAGTATAGCCGCCCGGCTATACCGGATTCTTTTTTGAATTTTCTTCTAGAAATAGTATAGCCGCACGGCTATACTTATTTTCCCCTGTTTTTTTTAATTAGGCTGTGACACGCGGCACCTATGCGCTGGGGCATCCTTTTTTTTAATACATAAATAGTATAGCCGCGCGGCTGTACTTTTAAAAAAGAAAATTTAATCCCATTTACAAAAAATTTAGTTTCTTTACTTTTCTTTTTTGACCTACTTCTTTTATTTAATATATGTAATTGAGCAATATCTTTGCTTTTTTGAATTACTTTAATCACTACTTGTATTTTAATATATATATATATATATATATATATAACAAATTCAAGTAAAAGTCCCCAAAATAATTCATTTATATTTATTAAGTCTTTTGAGAACTCGTTTGGGTGTCTTAATTAAATTTCTCCATAGCCCAAGAGCCCTATCTCTTATTATTAGGCCATTGCTCGGGTATCTAGTGTCCCTTTTTGATTTTTGTTCTTTTCCAAAGCTATTACCCGCATAAATATTTTTGCACTTTCACGTTTAATAATGTTTTATACACGTATTTCTCATGTTTAGTGCACTTAATTTTAACAAAAATTTCAGTAATACGCAAAATTCACGTATTATACACATAATTCTAACATATTATTGAATAAAAATAATATATATGTAAAAAAAATCTCAGTTTTTCCATAATTGTTTATTAAAAATAGTATAGCCGCGCGGCTATACTCTTTTTCAAAAATTTTAATTAAAAATAGTACAGCCGCCGTGCTGTAACCGTTTGCCACGTGGCGCATAGGCCTTGGCCGGTGTAAAAAGAGTATAGCCGACCGGCGACACTGGATTCTTTTTGAATTTTGTTCTAGAAATAGTATAGCCGCACGGCTATACTTATTTTCCCCAAATTTTTTTAAGTAGGCTGTGACACGCGGCACCTATGCGCTGGGGCAGCCCTTTTTTTAATATATAAATAGTACAGCCGGTCGGCTGTACTTTTACAAAATAAAATTCAATTTGCCACGTGGCACATAGTCCTTGGCCGGTGTAAAAAGAGTATAGCCGCCCGGCTATACCGGATTGTTTTTTGAATTTTCTTCTAGAAATAGTATAGCCGCACGGCTATACTTATTTTCCCCTGTTTTTTTTAACTAGGCTGTGACACGCGGCACCTATGCGCTTGGGCATCCTTTTTTTTTTAATACATAAATCGTATAGCCGTGCGGCTGTACTTTAAAAAAAGAAAATTTAATCCCATTTACAAAAAATTTAGTTTCTTTACTTTTCTTTTTTGACCTACTTTTTTTATTTAATATATGTAATTGAGCAATATCTTAGCTTTTTGGAATTACTTTAATCAGTACTTGTATTTTAATATATATATATAACAATTTCAAGTAAAAGTCCCCAAAATAATTCATTTATATTTATTAAGTCTTTTGAGAACTCGTTTGGGTGTCTTAATTAAATTTCTCCGTAGCCCAAGAGCCCTATCTCTTATTATTAGGCCATTGCTCGGGTATCTAGTGTCCCTTTTTGATTTTTTTTCTTTTCCAAAGCTATTACCCGCATAAATATTTTTGCACTTTCACGTTTAATAATGTTTTGTACACGTATTTCTCATGTTTAGTGCACTTAATTTTAACAAAAATTTCAGTAATACGCAAAATTCACGTATTATACACATAATTCTAACATATTATTGAATAAAAATAATATATATGTAAAAAAAATCTCAGTTTTTCCATAATTGTTTATTAAAAATAGTATAGCCGGGCGGCTATACTCTTTTTCAAAAAATTTAATTAAAAATAGTACAGCCGCCCTGCTGTAACCGTTTGCCACGTGGCGCATAGGCCTTGGCCGGTGTAAAAAGAGTATAGCCGACCGGCTACACTGGATTCTTTTTGAATTTTGTTCTAGAAATAGTATAGCCGCACGGCTATACTTATTTTCCCCAAATTTTTTTTAAGTAGGCTGTGACACGCGGCACCTATGCGCTGGGGCATCCCTTTTTTTAATATATAAATAGTACAGCCGTTCGGCTGTACTGTTACAAAATAAAATTCAATTTGCCACGTGGCACATAGTCCTTGGCCGGTGTAAAAAGAGTATAGCCGCCCGGCTATACCGGATTCTTTTTTGAATTTTCTTCTAGAAATAGTATAGCCGCACGGCTATACTTATTTTCCCCTATTTTTTTTTAATTAGGCTGTGACACGCGGCACCTATGCGCTGGGGCATCCTTTTTTTTTAATACATAAATAGTATAGCCGTGCGGCTGTACGTTTAAAAAAGAAAATTTAATCCCATTTAGAAAAAATTTAGTTTCTTTACTTTTCTTTTTTGACCTACTTCTTTTATTTAATATATGTAATTGAGCAATATCTTAGCTTTTTTGAATTACTTTAATCACTACTTGTATTTTAGTATATATATATATATATATATATATATATATAACAAATTCAAGTAAAAGTCCCCAAAATAATTCATTTATATTTATTAAGTCTTTTGAGAACTCGTTTGGGTGTCTTAATTAAATTTCTCCATAGCCCAAGAGCCTTATCTCTTATTATTAGGCCATTGCTCGGGTATCTAGTGTCCCTTTTTGATTTTTTTCTTTTCCAAAGCTATTACCCGCATAAATATTTTTGCACTTTCACGTTTAATAATGTTTTATACACGTATTTCTCATGTTTAGTGCACTTAATTTTAACAAAAATTTCAGTAATACGCAAAATTCACGTATTATACACATAATTCTGACATATTATTGAATAAAAATAATATATATTTAAAAAAAATCTCAGTTTTTCCATAATTGTTTATTAAAAATAGTATAGCCGCGCGGCTGTCCTATTTTTACTTTTTTTTTTGGGATAAGAAAACCCCTTGTCGTTTACCGCCACGTGTCAGAAAAAAATCAGGTATAGCCGCGCGGCTATACTATTCACACCGCCGCAAAAAAAGAAAAAAAAAATGAGGAGATGCTGCGCAGAGCCCAGGCACCCACGTGTAAAATTGTATAGCCGTGCGGCTGTACTGTTTTACAAATGAATTCAAAAACCTGAGTATAGCCGTCCGGCTATACTGTTTTTAATATAAAAAAGGAGGACCCCAGACGCCACGTGTCAGAAAAATCCATTTGAAAAAAACACGGAGTAAAGCCGTGCGGCCGTACTATTTTTCATTTTTTATTTATTTATAAAGTCGACCCTTTATCGTTTACCGCCACGTGTCGAAAAATAGTATAGCCGCCGGGCTATACTATTTTTTATATGAAAAAATCGTATTATAGCCGCCCGGCTATACTATTTAAATACATTGCATTTAAAAATTATGGCCGCACAGCTACACTATTTAATAAAAATATGAAAAATAAAATAGGACTCTCCTAGTTGCTTTAGTTTGTACCATATAAATATTAATTTGCTAGGTTCAACATATCCAAAGTAGATATTAATCTTCCACTATATAATATTTTAATATAATTTTACTAACATATGTTATTCTTATTCAATAATATGTGAGAATTATTTGTATCATACGTGAATTTTGTAAAAAGTACATGTATAGAACACAAATGTGTTGTTGAAAATTACGTATGTACATATATATAGTTTTCTGGCTATACTATTTTTTAATTAATTAAACCACAGAGCCCAAGAGCCACAGAGCCCAAGGCCCATCTTTGGTTTTTAAATATATTAATTAACCATTGACCCAAGTAATTAGACATTTAACCGAATGCCATATCCACAAGCCACTCAATTGGGCCACTTGCATAGTTAATATAACCTATTCTATTTCCAAGAATAAGTCTTATAAAGACCTCTAAGGAACTCTAGTGTTCCAATGTGGGAGCTCAAACATGTTTGCCATACCTTAGAAAACCAACAAAACTAAATTATATTATTACACACATTATTTGTCGTAGAGAATTGCATGCTAAGTTGGAGTGTTCTTGGTAATTGCTTCACTTTTCAAACAACACTTTACGTGAAGAATACTACGACCTCTCTTACTACTATGCCCATAAATATTTATTTGAAATTGTTGTTCTTGTTGCCAAAGAAATTGCAAAATTACCATCCTGCATTTTTGTTAGAACAAGTAAAAACTAATCTTTGCCTCTCATATTGTTTCATAGTTAGTAAAATACGGATCGGAAAGAATACGAAAACACTCCATAATTAATAGCAAGTCTTAAGAGTTTCCAAAAAATTGATGAGTATTCTTTGGGAACCTGTCGCAGAGCTGCAAAAAATTGTCCAGCTTTCACTTAGAACCCTCTATTGACCTCACAAAATTTCCGAATTATCGAGGCGGACCTTATATGAACCACTGACGCTATTTCATAATGGTTCTCGGACTGGAAGCAAACAATTACAAAATCTATCTAATTTCTTATGAAAGAAACTTACTTTCGTGAGGAAATTCAAAGAGTCATACTTCATAGTAAGAAAGAAAAGAAAAGCAAGCAAGCAACCAACCTCAGATAGCTTCTGACGATACTCATCAGAGTCAACCGAGAGTCCATGGAAAGGGAACTTGTAGTCAACAGCAGTGAAAGCAATCTGCAACTTTCAGGAACATATTATTAACAGTGAAAGAGATAGATGGAAAGGGAAGAATTTAAAAAAAAAAAATTAAATAACAAAAATGGATAATGAAAGGGGAGGAAACCGAAGGTGGAGATTGCGCGAGAAGATCGAATGACGCCATGGATTGGTGCGCGTAATTTGTCAGGAAAGTTGGGGAAGGAATTGGCGGAAGATGAGAGAAAATTGGGGTTGAAGGCATGAAAAGGTGAGGCCAGTGGCTGTGATTAGGCAGAGTGCGGTTTTGGCCTTCCGCATTGCCCGAGTCTAATGTGTTTCTGTCTAGAACATGAGATAGCAAAAAGCTTGTTGACTTAGTTTATGGTAGTTTCTTAATGTTAGTGACCTCAGAGCATTAGCTTTCAAAAATTTATGTCTGGAATTATGAACATCATGTCGATTTCTTTTCTAATAGCAACGCTAACGCAGGGAGAGGACATTTTCGTGGCTTCTTTTCTCCCACTCATTCCTCTCCAATATCAGATGGTTTCTTTTCATGGCTACGTCGAGAAGTTGAAGAGGAAATGCGACTTATTTATTATAGTTTTTATTGTATTAGTGTGTGCTATGGAAAATTCAAACTCTGCTCGAGCAGTACCATTTCGTTGTATTATATGTTGATCTGTCATTTTGTTTGGACTGGTCTAATATAGGTTCCTATAACTTCCATTTCCTAAATATCAACCTATTAATTTTGAAATCTATGTATAAAACTCAAATTCAAACTAAAATTCCTCGATAGATACAAAAAGGTTATAGTACTCCTACATATTTACATTGTTTGCCACTAGACGTCAGATAAGTCAACTTGACCGTTTTCAAGCATGTCATTAAGTCTCTCATTTCTAATTAATATTCCTCATTTAATGACTTTTTGTTTTGTTTTTTGGGCATATCAATTACTCTTTTTTATTTATATATATATATATTTAAAACAAAAAACAAAGAATGCTGAAACTTCTGAGTACTCCGAGAACAAACTTAATATGAAAAGCCAATTATTAAAATAAAACATGCTTTTGGATGCCAATTATCATTGAAATCATAACTTAGCCTGCATGAATAGTATAGTCCCATGTCGGCAGACGATTTCAAGGCCAAAGTTGTCAATTTAACATCAAAACTTGCATATTCACAACAATTAATTTTCTGGAGAAGCTGTTCTTGAAGAGGACATGTAAACCCGGACTTCAAAACCCCCCAAAATTGGACCAAATGCTCAAACAATGGCCACCTAATGCCAATGCTGTCATATTCAGAAAAGATGGTTTTGTTTGGGTTTGTTTAGGTTGCAGAAGGGATTCGAAGAGAGACGAAGTTGGGGTTTGGATTTGGGTAGAGAAGAAAACAGAGAGGAAGAGGAAGAACTGGGTTTTGAAGGCAAAGCTGTGGGTTTTGTTGGTTGTTCTTGATCTTCTTCTTCATGAGAAGAAGCGTAGTTAAAGAGAGAGAGAGAGAGAGAGAGAGAAGCCAAAAACTGACTAAAAGTGTTATCTAGCCAATAATTGGGCAATAAGTATGTATTTATAGGTGATATTTGCAAAATTTGTGGGAAGAGGTGGTATTTCTAGTTAAAATTAACAAAATGGTGGCATTTAGAGCTATTTCCCTTCTCTTTTTTTCTCTTTTTTTTTCCCAACTTGATAACTCAGTTTTTGGTAAATTTAAAAGTATCAGTTTATCTTCTTAAGGGTACACTTAATGCAACCCCTCCTACTCCTTCTCCCGCTCCATCTCCAGAGCCAACAATAATTTCTCCATATCCTGCTTCTCCAGTTCACTCTCCAGCACCCTCACCTAACACAGTAATCATCTCCCACCAGCACTATCCAAGGTACCTCCACATCCTCGTCCATGTCCATACCGCGGTTCTGGAATTCCTTCAAGCTCCTCACCAACTTCTCATCCTAACCCTACTGTTCCTCCTACTTATGCACCTAATGGTTCCCCTTACTCGCCTTCTACGAGTCCCTCATCTCAATTGTCCCCCCATGTGTTACCTGCACCTGTAGTGTCCAAGGCTCCCAGTCCAGGAAACAAGGGAAGTGCACAAGACTTGATTTGTCCATCACCTTCCCCATCCTTGTCATGTAAGTTACAAGCAGTAAGATTTACCCTTTTTTTCTCCTGTTTTTTAGTTGGCATGTATGTTTGGTGACTTAATGCATTATGTTGTTTGTTTTTTGGCTTTTTATCATAAAACGTCCCTGAGATTTGCGAAACTATCAGATTGCATCCTTAAAGTTTTTTTGTATCAGTCATGGTCCCTAACGTTAATATAGGTGCTCTTAAATAATCCTTTTGTCAAAAAAACTGTTAAATATAAAGATATAATCGTCAAATCAATCTAAATTTATATAATATATATATTTTTTTTTTAAATTTCCTTCCCCTCTCTCATTCTTTCTTCTCCTTTTTTTCTTGTCTTCTTCTTCTTTCTCTTCGCCACATTCCTTGAGGATGGTTATGAGACTCTCTCAAGTTTGCAGACACAAAGTTGTGGTGTCTGTTCACTTCAATTCAACCCACCCTCAAGTCAATCTCTCTATCTCTCCCTCGCTCTGAAGTTCGACCCCCAAACCCATCCGTCTCATCCAATCCTCATACCTCCTCGCAAAACCCAACCCAACTATCTTCTTCCCACCTTCGAATCTTCGCCACCAAAAATCAGCAATTCATTATAGGGCTCGAAGGAAGCTCTGTTTCACTATGTCGTCATGGAGGACCAAAAGCAGAGTACCCATCTTGAGAATTGCACAGAAAGAGCCCAAGAGGCTGCTGATTCTCAGAACCCAATTGTAATTCCGTCCGTACGTGTGGCTGAGAAGTTGTCCAGGAAGAAATCGGAGAGGTTCACTTATCTTGTTGCTGCGGTGATGTCCAGCTTTGGTATTACTTCCATGGCTGTCATGGCTGTTTATTACAGATTTTACTGGCAAATGGAGGTAACCAATTTCTCTCTGCTCCCTAAACCACAAAAGTTACGAACTTTATCTTCTCTGATTGAGTTTTTGAATTGGGTGATTTTGTTTTCTGTGTAGGGTGGGAATGTGCCTTTGTCTGAAATGTTGGGTACATTTGCTCTATCTGTTGGTGCTGCTGTAAGTTCACTGACAACATCCCAATTGGAGAAACTTAATTAAATTAAATTGATTTTGAAGTTTTTTTCTTTACACTGAAAACTACTAAATCGATTTGGATTTTATATATGTATATTTTAGGTGGGAATGGAGTTTTGGGCAAGATGGGCTCATAAAGCTCTCTGGCACGCTTATGGCATATGCACGAGGTTTGCTTCGAATTTTGCTACTTTTTATTATCTCTTTGATGCCAACTCCTCAAAATTTTGTTTCTTTTCATTCACTGGGAAACCAGCAATGAAAGAAACATGACAAGCTTGAGTTTTTATGTTGTTTTTCCATTTAGTTTCTTAGCAACCAATCAGTGTTTGATATTTGATATGAACTTTAATTGCAGTCTCACCACACAGACCCAGAGAAGGTCCATTCGAGCTTAACGATGGACTGAAACAGAGAAAGAAGAGATAAGGAATCTGGTGGAGAGAAAGAAGAAGAAAGAAAGAAAGAAACAGAGAGGGAAATGAAATAAATAAATAAATAATATTTTTTTATAATTTTGGATTGATTTGACGATTATATCCCTAGGTTTAACAGATTTTTTAACAGAGGGATTATTTAAGAGCACCTATATTAACGTTAGGGACCATGCGTGATACAAAAAAACTTTAAGGATGCAATCTGATAGTTTCGCAAACGTCAGGGATGTTTTGTGATAAAAAGCCTTGTTTTTTTATGGTTTTGGCAGTGTTAGTTATTCATATAGAATGCAGGCTCAGAGTTAGAGTTTATAAGAAATTATGATTCTTGGGTAATGGCCTAATAGTAATGGATATTGCTCTAAATTACTCTTAGGGAAAGAAAAAAAAAAAAAAGTATGGCCGCGCGGCTCTACTCTGTAAATATATTATTTTAAAGAAGTACAGCCGCGCGGCTATACTATTTATTATTATTATTATTTTTTAAAAAGGAGCCGCCTAGACCGCCTAGCCCGCCTAGCCGGCCGATTTTCTGTTCAAGTCTGGATATTTGGATATGGTTGTGCAGGCTAAAATTAGAGGGTATGGCTCCAATTCTAAGATGATTACGTTAACTGGGTCTCTTTTCTTTGACTGAATTCTTAATTATTTATGAGTTTTCTGTCAAATGTTTTTTGTGTTTAGAACTGTAAGTTTTGATACGGAAATGGGTTTTCTGCGCAAGCTTGAATTTGTAGATTTGGTTGTGTTGCCCCCTGTAAATTTGGTTGAGTTGGTTGTGTTGGTTTAAATTAGAGAGAACTCGTTATAAAAATCGCGAGACTCTCAATTTTTGAGGGAGCGTCTCTTGTGATGATGATGATGATAAAGGTTATATTGTATGAGGGATGTGGTTTAGTCTCATAAATCATAAAGGGGAATATTCCTTTTGCTGCTCTTTTCTGCACTAATACTTGTACCTGCAGGTTAGGCTTGAACTGATGGGAAAGAAGGCAAAGAATGCAACCAATATTTCTGGAAATGAGGCTGGGAAAATTTCCAAAGAGATTTAGAAAGTGGAGAAGAGAAGGATTGTTAAGAGTACTCTTTGCAATGAAAGAAGTTCTCGGAGCTATTGCATGGTAGGATTCCCTTGGACTTTCAAATATATGATAATTCTTCCCCAGGTCTTGTCACTAGTTGGATATAACTTGCTTTCTATTTCTGCACAGATAATCCTTGATGTCCCAACAGTAGGAGGACGCTTGATGCTTGTGGACATGGCTGGCTCTGAAAATATTGAGCAAGCTGGCCAAATTGTATTTGAGGCAAAAATGCAGGTAATGTCTTGGTGGTGCTTAATTTATGCTGATACTGCATGCAGCACTTCCATTGTCATTGTAACAAATGTTAAATTATGGTTATATTGAATTCACAGACTGCAAAGATCAACCAAGGAAACATAGCTCTCAAAAGAGTGGTTGAATCCATATTGCCAATGGTGATTCTCATGTGCCTTTCAGAGACAGCAAACTGACCGTGCTTCTACAGGTAACTTTTATTCACACTAATGTCAGTTACTAGGGATTATATTGTGCCCTGCCTTCTAACCTTGTATGTGAATGACAGTTCTCATGTTCTTTTTGTGCAGGATTCTTTCGAAGATGATAAAACAAAAATTTTAATGGTACTGTGTGCAAGCCCAGACCCAGAGGAAATACACAAGACAATCTCCACCCTTGAATATGGTGCGAAAGCAAAATGTATTGTCCGTGGTCCTCATACGCTAATCAAGGATAAAATTGGTACTGAAGATTCATATGCTGTTATTTTAGGATCAAGGATTGCTGCCATGGATAAATTCATCCCTAAACTGCAAAGGGAAAATAAGCTCAAAGAGAAAGAGCGAAATGAAGCACACAGAGAGTTACAGAAGAAAGAAGAGGCTGCTTCACTGAGAGCTAAACTTGAGCTTATGGAAGGGAAAATATGCTGATAGGGTATGCCTAAGCACTGTTTTTGAGGAAGAAGAAATGGAAGAAGAGGAAGGACTTAAGGAAAATGTGGAAGCTGAAGAAGTGGAGAAAGAAGTTATAGAGGAAAAGAGAGTGTGCATGGTTGATGGGTCTAGCCTCCAGAGTAATTATAATATGGGATCCCTGACATCTTTACCTAAGGATTATCAACATACACCAACTGTGAATCGGCCAAGCAGAAATCCAGGGGAAGGAGATGGCAAGGGGGGACCAAATGATAGGCTTGTCAGGATCCGCAACATATTTACACTCTGTGGAAACTACAGAGAGCTCTCTCAACATGTGACAACTCCAGCACCTACTGTTGCATCAGTTAAATCAGAAAATGAGCAGAAACTGACAGAAGAGATAAACAAAAGTCGAGTATGTGATGAGATGGCATTGGCTTCCAAGGAGAACTACAACCCTTCACTGATGCGGATACTGAAGTGTATGTGAAATGGGAGGCTTCAAAAGAGAATCCAGGGAAGTTCATTACAACACTTAAGGTTGTAAAAGATGCAAGCCTTGCTGACCTGCGAAAGTTGATTGCAATTTATCTTGGTGCAGACAATCAAGCATTCACTTTTCTCATGCTTGGGGTATATCATTTCTAAATTCTCTAGCTTGTTGATCTCTTCTTAAAAAATGGAAAACTTTATTAAGACAATCATGCTAACATGGTTGTTTTTACTGACAAAAAAGTTGTTATAAATCAAGAAATATAGTGCATCTCTGTGATTAAGAAACCTTGATTCAAACTTCTATTCTGTATATATGCAGGACCCCACTGGAGCTTCAATAAATCAAATGGCCACCTTGCTAGCTTGAGACCACTGAAGGGAATGCAAAGCCCAAGTCAGCTCCCCTTAATTCCTCTCCCATTGAAATCACTGGAAAATAGACTACCACTAATTAAAATAATTTAAAAAGACTAAGATTTTACTAAATAACATAAATTAAATTAAAGAAGGTCGCCAAAAAACAAAAGTAAAGAAACTAATTTTATACTTTTAAATAATTAATTACTATTTATTAAATCAGTAAAATATTTAAATATTCACTAAAGAAACAATAATTAAAATGTAATAACTAATTAAAGTAATTAAAAAAGATTAACATTTTATTTAATTACATAAATTAAATTAAAGAAGGTTGCCATAAAACAAAAGTAAAGAAACTAATTTTATACTTTTGAAGCGTATAGCCGCTCGGCTATAAGTTTAGAATATTCTTTTTAAATAGTATAGCCACGCGGCTAGACCTTTAAAATAGAATATTTATAGTGTATAGCCGTGCGGCTATACTCTTTTAATATATCACCAACAATAAAAATATGGATTTATGTGTAGCAAAAATATGGATTTATAGTGTCATATTTCCTTAAATATATTCGAATATTTGAGTAATTTATGAAATCATTAAAATATTTAAACATTAAATAAATAATAATAATTAAAATATAATTATTAATTAAAGTAATTAAAAAAGGCTAAGATCTTACTTAATTACATATATTAAACAAAAATAGTTGGCAAAACACAAAAGTAAAGAAACTAATTTCAAATAAAATAAAAAAACCTCTCCCGACGAATGATTTTGTCAGCAGAGACCTAAGCTACCAAACATTTGTCGGATGAGACTTCTCCTGATGAATGTTGGCCGGCATAGGTCTATGATATTACTAATCAAAGTAATTAAAAAAAACTAAGATATTACTTAATAACATATTATTAAACTAAAGAAGTTGGCAACCAAAAAAAAAAGTGAAAAAACTAATCCAGCAATATCAACTAAAGAAAGTAATGCCATATATAAATTTTGATACAATCACAAAACTAACCAGGCTTTGAATCAAATGTCACGGGGATATCAACTCAGGAAGTCCAATTTGGGCTTGAATTCCCAGGGATATATAATAGGAATTCATTAAAAGGATTTCATTAATAAGATTAAAATGAAATGTTTTCAAGTCACAAATCATTCCCCAAATTCAAAACGGCGTCGTTTTATTTTGGTATTATCAGAAAGAAAACCAGGGCGCAGTGGTCATCTTCTTCACAAGAACTGCGCCTCAGTTGCAACTGCAAGAGATTTTCCGGCAAGGGGAGGTGCAGCTGCACCTCCTTGCGCCTTAATAGGTCCGCCAGTAACAGCTTTGGTTTGCTGCAATGGGAACCAAGGGCAGCTTGTGTTTTGCAAACAGCATGGCGTCGCTGTAAAATAGAGAAGCTTCAAAAGTCTCCCAGGTTGGCTAAAGAGGGTAGTCTTTCTGCCACCGATCACCATGCTGTCTCAAAAACACAGCATAAGTAGGTATGGCTAATAAACTGTTAAAGCATTGATGTAATTCAGGCAGTGTTCGAAAAATCGGCCTTGGCGGAAGGACACTGTTGACCAAACATGTTAAGCTACGGCTTCAACATTGTTATCAAGCCATTTTGTTTCAGAGTGCCTGCTCATTTAACCAGCCAGTGTTTGAAAAATCGGCCTAGACGGCGCTTAAGAGCTAGGCGGCTGCCCGTAGGGTTTTTATGGTGGCTCTTTTATTTCTCCTGTTTTGATGATTTTAGATTCACATGTTAAGCTATGGCTTCAACATTGTTATCAAGGCATTTTGTTTCAGAGTGCCAACTCATTTAACCAGCTAGTGTTTGAAAAATTGGCCTAGGCGGCCGCCTAGAGGGTGTTCATGGTGGCTCTTTTATTTATCCTGTTTTGATGATTTTAGATTCACATGATAAGCTACGGTTTCAACATTGTTATCAAGGCATTTTGTTTCAGACTGCCTGCTTATTTAACCAGTCAGTGTTCCAAAAATCGGCCTAGACGGCACCTAGGCGCTGGGCGCCCGCCTAGGCGGCCTGGGCGTGTCCTGGTGTGTCTGGGCGAGTCTGACTCAGAAAAATGAGATGATGATGATGCTATGTGTGAGAGAGAGAGATGAGGATTGAAGAAGAAGATAGGTCGTGGGTTATGTATGAGCGAGAGAGAGGAGACAGCTCGGGTTAGACTTAGGGTTTGATATTTGCTGTGTGTGTGTGTGTGTGTGTGGTTTTTGTTGTTCTTAGGATGAGCTTTTGTTATATAGTTGTTGTTTTGTCTAGTTTTTAAAGTAATTAACATGAGATATGCTGTACAGAATGTTAGCTTATGCTTACTGAAAGTGTATACTGCCTAGCTTGTTGCATGTTTGCAGCTGTTTTTAAGTTGATCACCTTTCAGCTTTCCTGCTGAAGGCAATTTATGGGTCCTATCAATAAAGAAAGAAAGCTAGTCTCATGCCAGGGATATGTTTCTATTTCTAGACATCCTAAGAAATATTAAATATAATTGAAGCAAATCAAGGAGCATTTTTAGAATGCTGACTTGTTGGATTTTGCCATTGTTTTTAGAATGAATGTTGCTCTGAAAGTGCTGTCATGGGCATTTATCTATAATCAATTGGGCGGATGTTCGCTGTTGCAGTTTCTGAGACCCTCCGGAAAGTTTGTATTCTCTAACTTCTGGGTTCCAGTTCGTATTCTCTAACTTCTGGGTTCCGTTTTTACCTTTTCGCAGTTTATCTTATAGCTCAATTTAATCAAAGATGTCTGCATGCTAGAAACATGATAATTGTATGTAATATGCATAGGTGAATCTTGTGACCAGGCCTGGCAGAGAACTCCTATTTACTGTTGTCTCACAGGACGAAAAATACAAAGCCAAGTCACAAGCTTCCAAATTCTTTTTTACATAGAAAATCAAATGCATTTGGTTTTTTTATAAAATAAGTTCATCTACGAAACTGTGTCACTTGGTGCTTGCTGCTGTTGGTGTCTTAGTTTCCTCTATACGAGAAAGTGCATGTGTTCAACTTTAAGTTCCTCTATACCCAACTATTTGAAACGCTGTTTCACTAATTACATGATACTGCAGGTTTGCATTGATGTATTTGTTCAAAGACTTGGAGATATGCTTCAGCAGGAATGTACAAGCTAGCTTTCAGCACTACTAGTACTGTTAATGGGAGAGCGTCAATTGTGTCTCACTACTACAAAAAAGCAAAAAGACGACGGTAAATCACCGTCGTGTATTTGGTTTTTCAATGGTCGTGGAATCCACCGTCATCTTTTCCCTCATAAACCACGACGCTAAATAACCGTCGTTGTTAAACAATACAACGTCATCAAAAAATACAAAACGACGTCTTTGTACTGCAAAAAGATCTAAAAAAAGCAATCGAGGATGATAATAGACGACCAATTCTCTAAAAACACCGTCGTTAAAAAGGGAAAATATGACACATATTAAGAGAACAAAGCCGCAAGATAGACATACAACGACGACAATAAAAATACGCCGACGTTAAATATAATTTTCACGACAATAAAAAATATGACGTCTTTAAATACATTAGAAGACGACGTTATTGATACCTACTACGTCGCACATATAAACACAACCGTCGTACAATTAATTTTCCACTTCGATTTTTCGATAAAAGATGACGTGGAAATAGTTGTCAGTGTCATTATTTACGACGTATGTGTTTCTATAGTAGACGTTGAAAAACTAAACAACGTCAGTTACAAATATATGAGAGTCGTATTAAAAAATTTATACGTCCTATTTTCAGAAACAAACAACGACCATAAATATTAGACGTTGTTAAATACAACAACGTCGGAAAACAATAAAAACAGACGTGTTTAGTCTGCTAAAGTTCTACAACGTCTCTTATTTACAAAAAACCGTCGTGAAATAAATTTTCCACTTCGATTTTTCTAAAAAAGATGACGTGGAAATAGTTGTCAGTGTCATTATTTACGACGTATACATTTATATAGTCGACGTTGTATTTATATGTATTCATTACTCACGACGCACTTAATAATATAGACGACGTTGAACGTCTAAACAACGTCGGTTCCAAATAAATGAGAGCCGTATTACAGAACATATAGACGGCGTAGATTATGATGGGAGCCGTATTACAAATAACGTCGTTTAATTGTTATTAGACGGCGGTTATAATGAATTTCCGTCGGAATTAATTTCGTTCCTCTTCGTTTATAAAAGACACTTGCGACGTGGAACAACTGTATGATGACGTCGTATTTTTTAACGTTCA